>NW_021636435.1:0-39661 GCF_004799145.2 Neltuma alba | reverse complement strand
TAAGGACTGAAAATAGCATATCCTGTTTTTAATATAAGAGCTAATTAATTAATTTGAATAGATTAAAAAAATTAGTTAAGTTAGTTATTTATAATACAATACAAGTTATTTTTCTTAAAATACCTTTATTAATCATATCTATTACTTAAAATTACTATCACTATAAGAATTACTTTGAGAAACAAATAAATAAATACGATAGACAGAATGAATTGAGTCTTATATTTAAATCAAAAAAAAAAAAGTAAGTAATCAAAATACTATTTTATTTAAGTAAATATTTGCGGGGAAAAAAAACCGAAAAAGCAACGGGAACTCGAGCAGCAGGATTGCAAGCTTCGGGTTGCTGCAAGGATCGCCGAGGAAACAGAGTCGCGGTGAGAATCGAGGACCACGAAGCTCGCATCCGAGGACACGACCTTGCTTCTACCCTCTAACTCTCTTTTAATGGCTTTGTAAGCTGCTGAAACTTTTTCTCTTTAACTCTATTTCTGCTACTTCTTTTCTCTTTCCTTTGCTTGAAGTGTTTGATCTATCACATATCTTGTTCCTTGCATCGCATTTACGTCTGGAATTGGCTGATTATTCATCCTTTTCTGAAAATTTTAGTCTTTTATGAATCAATTTATTGAAATCTTTCTGGGTTCGGTAATGGACCGGCATTTCTTACCTTGAAATAGTGAAATGTTTTAGGAGGGGAATTTTTCAGGATTATGTGATAATTATGAAGTTAAATATTCAAAGGGGATATGTCTAGTCTTCTGCATTGCCTAATGTATGGAGATTCTTTGCAAAATAGGGTTCACTTTTTCGTACTTTTTTTTGCGAATGAGATCATTTGATCATCAGGACTGACTTAACTGACACAACTAAAGGTTATTGAGAGTGAAAAACTGAAAGGTCCCCTTGCTCTGTGTACAAGTCTCAAATATAGATTAATGGAGATGTACTTGAGGTCATTTGCTTTGTTGCATTTGACCGGAGTTCAGTGTTGGAATCATATAGTAGATGTTATGATCTTTTCACCATTGGTCGCATTAAGACACAATGGATCAGCTCTGGAGATATGAATGAAAATGAGAAATTGCTTATTTCTGCACTCATAACCTTGAGTATTCACTTAAGGCAACTGACAGGCTATAGAGAGCTGAAACTAATTGGGCACAGCATAAATAGATATATATATTATATTGCTTTCTTAGATTTCTTTTTAACTTCATGCTTTTTGGTTTAAAATTGATATAGAAGAAATGTTATATCATATGATTTCATTTGTATTATATTACTCTGAATTTCAGATGCATTATTTTCATCTAGTTCTGTTCTCTTGATCTGCAGAATCACTTTGCTACACAATGTCAAGGAAGTAATTTGAACCAATTAGAACCTGAGTGTTCATATATACTCAATTCAGTGCAAAGAAAACTTGGTACATATGACAGGATTCTTGTCTGGGGAGTCAGTAAATAATGGAACATCTGATAGCAGTGCTTGTGAAAGTTCTACTGCCGCCAAGAAAGCGGAAGAAACAGGTCGCTGGTACATGTCTAGAAAAGAAATAGAGGATTATGCTCCATCTAGAAGAGATGGAATTGGCTTGAAGAAAGAGACATATCTGCGCAGGTCTTACTGCACATTCTTACAGGATTTAGGCATGAGGCTTAAAGTGTAAGTTTGCTGATACAGATTTATCATGAATATTTGCACATAAGGCATGGGGCTTAAAGTGTGAATTTGCACTCTGAATTTTTAGTTAACCTTTCTTGACAAGTAAGGCTGTTTGAATGTATGAAACACCCACTAATTCAATTTGTGATTGCATGCATGTACGTAAAGCCCCACAAGAACATGCACCCTTACACTCCCCAACTAGGTTGCTCTTTTTACTCTGCTTTTCTTTATTCTGAGATAGCTACGTATCTTTATAGGAGTCTTTGCCCAGACAAATGGAAGCCTAGCATCTGAAGTTACTTTTGTGATGCATGTGGATCTACGCTATGTTGTAGATATTGATATCCAGTTCTAGGATTTTGATTGGAGATTCACATTTCGGTGTTAATTTTGACCATTGCAGGCCTCAGGTAACTATAGCAACAGCCATAGTTTTTTGTCATCGGTTCTTTCTTCAACAATCTCATGCAAAGAATGATCGAAGGGTGGGTTGTTTCACTTTCAAATTGATACTGTGCATTTTACCTCTCCTGATCCTTACTAAGTTGCGCTTATGTTAGTATGACATGCTTGTGTTAATGGTTTAGTGAGTAACAGGTCTGTGGTATGCATTTGCTGGTGAGTGGCCTTAGTTGTATGTTAAGTTGTAACATTTTTATACATGTTAGTTGGCACTGCTTTCCCTACCTGACAGATGCTTGATGGATGGCTTTTGGTTATGATATTGTTGTATTTTCATGTTCTTATGGCATACTTTTATTTTTTTGGATAGTTGTTGAATGGTATTTTTGACAAAAGAGGACTATCTTTCATACTACTGCTATAGTCCATATACCAAAAATGCGGTACCAGTGTCTAAAGGAAAGTCAACCTGTTATACAAATTTCACAAATTTGTATTATTTATGTTTGCAGCTTCATTAATATAATTGTTTAACTTCACAAAAGATTTTGATGATCTTTTTCATTCAACTAGTTGTCAAGAGCTTGCTAATTTTATGCTTTTTTTTAGGAAAAAAATTCTGATTGAATGCATCCCTTTTCATTCTTTAAGGGGAAAAATGACAAAAAGATTAGTTGTAATGAATCCTTTTTTATTCTGCATTTTGTTTGCATTATCTGGTTAAAAACAATCAATTTTCCAGTTCTGGTAAAAGTTTTGAATTTGCTATTTATTAACATATCTGCACCTCATCATTATTTTGGATCCCATGATTATTGATTTGCTTTCAGGAAATTGTAACTTTGATGTAAATCTAGTATAGCTATGATCCATTCTAATTCTTGGGGGTTTTCTTTCCACTTCTGATAAAAATTTTATGTGACCTAATAATAGTTGTCATGCTAATAATTTCTGGACTCATTGACGTTGACAGTGATCTTGCTATACAAGATACTGGACCAGAAACCAGTCATATTTGGTGTAGGTTTGGTCATAAATTCTTGTTTTGGTGGCAAAAGGTGTTGAACTTGCACTTTGCCCATTTAGATACCGGGTCTCTGGTGAAGCATCACGTGACTTTGGATAACTTGTGTATTAACTGTGATCTGTGGGCATACAGCTTCAGGAATGAAGATGGTCTCTTAAATTTGCTGACCCCATGATAGTTCTGATTTAGATCAACTTTTAAGAATATGTGCAAAAGCTGTAAATACTTGAAGCATGTACTTTATTAGGATCTCACTGAAAATTTTCTGCAGATTATTGCAACTGTCTGTATGTTCCTTGCTGGGAAGGTTGAAGAGACTCCTCGACCACTAAAGGATGTCATTATTGTTTCTTATGAGATTATTTACAAGAAAGATCCTGCTGCTGCACAGAGGATAAAACAGAAGGTATTTTATTATGGAATAGTGGCAATGCTTTAACCAGTTCGTTTCAATACTAATCATCCTGAATTGCGGAATTTCCTGCATTGTTGTTGTCCTGCACTTATCCCAAGCCATTCTCTCTTGTTTTCTTTCTCCCTGTTTCTTTTCTACACTGGAGTAGTTCTGTTTTCCACATGCTTCAAGGATGGCTTTCCTTCAAAATCAGTTTCTAGCATATTTACCCTTTTTCTATTGTGAAATGCTTGGTCTAACATTACTGGTTTATCTTACTGAAATTATTGTATGTCATGAAGTTATTAAAGCGGAAAAGCCTTTGATTGATATTTACTCATACACCTTTCTGTTACTACTAATAAAACAGGTTGTTTGGAATTTTATTATTTACTATCAGTATTTCTTCTTTCTCTGTACCCCTTTTATTAGGATGTAGATCAAATTTCACCTATTTTAGTCTCCTTAGCACCTTTTCAACTTGCTTTTATACTTATTTGACTACTCGTTATATTATTTCTATTTATATTTCCTTGTTATTGTTCATAAACAATGCAGGAAGTATATGAGCAGCAGAAAGAGTTGATTTTACTGAGTGAGAGGTCTGTGCTTGCCACTTTAGGTTTTGATCTCAATGTTCAACATCCCTATAAGCCCCTTGTTGAGGCCATAAAGAAGTTTGATGTTGCAAAGAGTGCCCTTGCACAAGTTGCATGGAATTTTGTCAATGATGGGTATGATTAAGATGCCATTGTATTAATCGTTATCATGTGTGTTTTAATTATTTTCCACTATATCTTGTTTACACACTAGAAAGTGGCTTTCAGGCTGAGGACTTCGCTCTGCCTGCAATTTAAGCCACATCATATTGCGGCAGGTGCCATTTTCCTTGCTGCCAAGTTCCTTAAAGTGAAGCTTCCATCAGATGGTGAGAAGGTTTGGTGGCAAGAGTTTGATGTCACCCCACGCCAATTGGAGGGTTGGTGTCATCCCCTCTATTTGTTTGTATACAAATCAAGTTGACCCAACTGGATAGCCTTTTTAAATCCCCATGGCTTTTTACATTATGATAGTATCAGTCACTCCTGTTTACCTTGAATTTTGTGAAAGCTTGTAATGAAATCATGTCTCTAGCCATCTTATGCATCCTCATGCCTCCCACCGATTCTGCCTAAACAGAAGTGAGCAGATTGCCAAGAACTGAAATCTGCATAGTTACTCCTATTACCTGATCAAGTTAGGCATTCGGAGGGAAACAATCTTAGTTTCATGCCATGGGTAGTTTTTTGATGTTAAATGATGGGCTGTCCTTTTGTGTCTGACTGCATGAGTGTTTCTGTGTATCATAAATTGCTTTGTTTGTATTTTCTTGCAGAGGTTAGCAATCAAATGTTGGAACTCTATGAGCAGAATAAAGCTCCACCATCTCAAGGAAGTGAAGTAGAAGGAAATGTTGGAGGAGGAACAAGAGCTGCGGCAAAAGAGCCTGCTGTGAGTGAGGAGCAGATTTCAGAACAAATACCATCTTGTTCCGCTCCTCAGAACTCATCTACGCGTGAGGTGCCACCCACAAGCACAGAAAATCAAAGTAACGATGGGAGTGCAGAAATAGGAAGCGTAATTACTGATCACAAGTTAGACGTTGAAATTAGAGACCCTCATCTTTCAGATGGGTTGCCTCAGAATGATAATGACGGAGAATTAGCAGATGGATCAAACATGGGAACTCAGCAAATAGGTGCAGGAGACCAAGATAGGATTGGTCAAAATTTAAAGCATCGAAAAGGCCCAGTTGGTCAGTCACCCAAAGAAGCAATTAAGATGATTGACAAAGACAAGTTCAAGGCTGCATTAGAAAAAAGAAGGAAAGCACGAGGGGAAATTACATTGAAGAGAGATGATTTAATGGACGAGGATGAATTTATTGAGAGGGAGCTAGAGGATGGCTTAGAGTTGGGTGTTGAGGATGAGAAAAGTAAGTGGGAGGGGAGACAGTATGGATCTGAATGCGATATTGCAGACTGGAGAAGGAAACACAAGGAAACTGAAGATGGGAAACACAAGACCGTGAAGCTTGAGTCATGCAAAGAAGTGAAACCAGAAGAGGAGATAACAGATGGTTCCTCAACTTTGATGAAAAAGCTCAAGAGAAAGCCAAGACATTCGCCAGACGGGCAACCCGAGGATAAAAAGTGGCTTGATGGGAGTTACTATAATGAACATGTCGAAGATGGTGGAGTTCCTTTTGCAGAGGGGAGCTGCAGAAGACCAGAAGAGGAAAGCCATTGCTGAGAATAAGTATTCTGTGTGCTCTGTACGAAGGCTCATTGTGGACTTGGGGTAGAGGGTTGCTAAAGAAGTGACGATTCTGATGCCTTTGTATGCGTCGCACAATTCCATATTCAAGGAGTGTGGATATTTCATTTCTGGTACTGACATTAAAGGTGGATGCCTAGTTGCTACTATTTAAAGACATTAGCATCATCAGAGCCATCCTGCCGGATACTTGTGCAATGCTCTGCAAAATGAGATGGATGTGACTGAGGATTGTAATTTGATCACCTGGACTTCGATGATGCTCATCTTGAAGCATATATATATATATATATATATGAAAGAAACTTAAGGAAGTTAAAAATGTGCTGTTAAATTATGAATTGTTAGTATGTTGTTGTATTCGAAACAAGTTGATATTAAGCATTCAAAACCTACTAGTATTTCTTTCTTTCCTTGCCTCCTTCCATTCTTAGTAAATTCAGTGCCATCCTAAAGCGAATGGCCGGCGGAGTTTATTTCCGTGTTCTGTTCCTTACGCTTAGATGACTCTGTAGGCTGGCCAACCCTTTTCCCGATCGCATGATAGAGAAGTTGTTGACGATGAACCATTTATTCGCTATTGACGATGCTCAAATTGAACATGAATAGTGTGAACTTTTAAAGTTAAGATTACATTTATTTTAGATTTCATATTTAGTAAAACAAAGAAAATAAAAATATAAAAATAAAATATCCAATCTCGTGGCTGGCACGCGGATACTGTTGTACACGCGCAAGCTATGGACCCCATGAGTGACTTCACAAGCACTCTCTCTCTCTCTCTCTCTCTCTCTCACTCACCATCTTATCCGCCCTTCCCTCCCAAAATTCCAATCTAACCCGCGCAGATAACAGATCAAATACTTCAATAAGCACTCATCCAATAGCAACTCGCCAACTCAGCTTCACCTTATCCCCCTTCTCCTCCTTCACTCCTCACCAAAGAATCTTATACTCTTCTCTCGTCTCTCCATCCACTGCCTCTTTCTCTCTCTTTCTCTCCCTCTTCTCTTCAAATCTCTCTCCCATTTTCCTTCCCTCTCAGAACAGAAACATGTCTCTCACAATCCCCACCAACCTCTCGAAATTCAACTCCTTCAAGCCCAAGTTAGGCAACTCCCAACCCTCCCTCAAACCCAGACCCTCTACAATCGTCTGCTCTGCATCTTGTGAGAAAACCTCCGATGCATCGCCACTTCAGGCATTCTCCGCCGCGCTCGCCCTCTCCTCCATCCTCCTCTCCGCCCCGCTCCCCGCTGCCGCCGACATCTCCGGCCTCACCCCCTGCAAGGAATCCAAGCAGTTCGCCAAGCGTGAGAAGCAGCAGATAAAGAAGCTTGAGTCGTCGCTGAAGAATTACGCGCCGGACAGCGCACCGGCTCTGGCGATCAAGGCGACAATCGAGAAGACCAAGCGGAGGTTCGACAACTACGGGAAGCAGGGTCTTCTGTGCGGCTCGGACGGGCTGCCCCACCTGATCGTGAACGGAGACCAGAGGCACTGGGGCGAGTTCATTACGCCCGGGATTTTGTTCCTGTACATCGCGGGTTGGATCGGGTGGGTTGGTCGGAGCTACCTGATTGCAATCCGGGACGACAAGAAACCGACCCAGAAGGAGATCATCATCGACGTGCCTCTCGCTACCAGGTTGGTGTTCAGAGGATTCAGTTGGCCCGTCGCTGCCTACAGAGAGTTCTTGAACGGTGAGCTTGTCGCCAAGGACGTGTAGGCGTAATAATTTAATGAAGCTGCGTGTAATCTGATTTTTCTCTCCTTTTTCTTTTTTTTTCCTTTTAAATTTTCTGTGGAAATTACTATGAAAAATTAGATTGATGGTGTCTGTCACATCTCCGTGCTTCATTTGATTTGTATATTCTCTTGGAATGCCTGTGAATTAGAGCGAAACTGAAGCTGATCTTAAATCATGCATGGTTTATTGCCCTAAAAGAAAGGGAGGCCCCATGGCATCATTACATTGCTTTAAGAAATTTAAAGAATATACTGCCTACCAATCAAAACTAGTATGTAAAACCCACATGAGTCCAAAAAAAAAAAACCCACATGTGTGCGCACTATGAACTTTTCTTATTCTTGTCCTTACGCATACATGCGCGATTCTTGTATCTGATTTTAATGTGAACTAGATGTGAGGACTGAGTATTGTGCCAAGTTTGAGAAGGAATTGTTGTCATTTATCGAGAAGGATGCATCTGTATTTTGCGAAAACAATCGGTGTCCAAGAATGAAGCGCTTTCATAAAAGTTTCACGGAGGCTGATACACGATAATCCCAAGCATTTGTCTCATCCACCTCAAAATGGCATATTTTTGCCTTTGATTAACTAGAATACACTGGTAACAAGGGCACACCAACCACAAAGGCGGATAGGGGGGGGGGAGACGAGAAAAATCAAAAGATGATGGCAATAACCATTACAAGGAAGCAGCAGAATTTAACAAGAGTTGAACATGAGGCAAATGCTTGCTGCTTTGATCATGCAGATCATAACATTACTTGATAAACAACACTAAAATCCCATAAAAGCCCACAATCCCACTGTAAGGTTTACTTCTAAGTTCTAACCTTCATATCATGTTTAAGTCTTACATATATATATTTACACTATATATTAATCATAGACTAACCACGAACCCTTTTCCACCTTTCCAAATCAAATAAATTGAGCGGGCGAACACTTCCGCCACGGCTATTTCCTCATCATCTGTTGTAATCACCGCCACTAAAATGCTAGCAAAGACTTGATTTAAATCATTTATACTTTCTAAAGAAATTGATTGTTTCAATTTCAGTAAAAGAGAAAAACACAATATGTGAGATCAAACACATCATCCATATTGTGTCTCTATCTATCTCTGAAGATGAGGGGAATCAACTTCTCTGATAAAGGAAAAAGGGGACGAAACTAGCAGGGCCACATTGAATCAGAATATGTGGATTGGTCCATCACAAAGTCAATGTCAAAAACGGGCTTTGAAGGTGGGGGCGAATCACTGCTAGTTGGGCTGAGCCCATGGTTGGAAAGGGAAGCAGACTGGCTAACCCTAAGATGGACCACCTCAGCCTGGGCTAAGGCCAATTGGGTCTGAAGCACATCAATCTGCTGCTGAAGAGAAGAGATGGCCCCAACACACCCATACACTGGATCTCTCACTCTTGCATTTGCCTCATACACCATACTGCTCACTGCATCCCCTCTTTGATGCACTGGTAGCTCCTGTAATGGAAACAGAAATGGCTGTTATTCATATAGGACTAGGACTATATGAATTTGACAGGATAACCAATCTTCACGTGATACCCAATGTCACATGAAGAAAAAGAGAAGCAATTATTCAAAGAGAACAGAAGAAAGTGAGTTAACAGGGAGAATGAAAAGGAAAGGAAGCGGAAGGAGAATGGACTACTTTCTTACTTTAGACAAAAGGCATAAGTGTATAGGTTGTTATATTTGATGGATGGAATCGTCTAAAGCTTTTCAGTAAACTTGCACAGCAAATTCCGATATGAACTGAAACAACCTTAGGGCTGAAATTGTTTACCACAGGACATTTTCTCAGGTAACCCTTGACATAGAAGAAAAGGCTGAAAACACATTTATTAGTTATATGGTGCGTTCACACTTCACATCACACCTCTCCCTATCTATTTTGCTTTCATTTATATCTCTTTTTTTTTTTTTTTTGCCCAAAGTATCCTTCCACCTAAGCGTCATAGCGAGGACCACTCTGAACAGTGTTTTTTCCATACACACCGTCCCAAAGATCAAACTCAGAACAGTCTCTTCTACTTAGACTAACACTTGTTGGTTTTCATTTATATCTTTTATTACCTCATCTTTTCTCTAGGCCCGCCATAGCCGTCCAATATACAAAACCTAGCCAGCATCAAATTTTTATTTGCTGGAGCATCATTTTGCTTCTTGATTGTGTCCCTCAAATCAAAAGGACAAGAACATTTTTTAGATTTGGATTATCAAATTCTTCACTATGCAACGCCGTTTGTGTTTTTTCACACCCAAGAAAAAGACAATAGTCTAATATATGGGCTGGAAACAGCCCAGCAATAGTTCTAGTATATTCCTAACCAGTAGTTACTCTGTTTACCTCTCACTCGCGCAACTAATTCCACACCTTCAATTATTGATTTTAAAAAATTAAGTATGCAGTGAACTAAATCAAATGAACTGTTTATGGTAAAGAAAAATAACTTGAAGTGAGCAAGAGCAAAAAGTCAGTGATGAATCCTTCGAAATTTCCACAGGTACCATAGAACTGTCAATGATTTGATGCCTCAGGTAGAATTAATTTTAGGGCACCATAGAGCAGAACATTTTACTGCAGAAACAGAGCTCCAATGTGTGGAAATCAATTACCACTACCAACCAGTGTGTCTCGCGAAAGATATAAAGTGCAAGAAAACAGAAATAAGGAGGAGATGAAGAAACCTGAAGCATTTTGTTGACATTACTGGCTCCAAAGACTTTGTGAACATTAGCGAACTTGTGGGGCTCATCGGCGGGGAAATAAGGAGCGAAGACACAGTCGTTAGCACATCTTCTTCGAAGCAGCTTGCATGCCGCACACGGCGACGCGGCACCCTGCTTCCTTCCTCCATCTTTCATTTCTTCAATCGCTTGATTGGGTGTTTACCTGCACATCAACATGAAGACGACGCCAAAGAAGACGGGGGCAAACGCATAGAAATTGGACGGAACGCAGAAGGGATTATATAGACAGGGGATGATGCAGGGTGGAAATTACATCTAAATACCCAAAAGGCAGAAATGTCTAGACATGTAATAAAAACTATATCTATAAATTTATTGAAATTGATATATTGTTTGGGAAAATTGCAAATAAATACCCCAAATATATAAAATTATGATTTGGGATTCTGAATTTGAAAAATAACAAATAAGGACCCAGTTCTACTTTTTTAAATATGAAATGTAGGTGAAATACCTCTTATTCAAATGATAAGTTGATCATGAGAAATGACAAGTTTACTTTAGTCAATGAATTTCAGTACACCAAATCACAACTTGACTGAGGATATGTCAAATGACGAGTTGACTATGGAAAATAACAAGTTTATTTTGGTGAATGATAAATTTTAATAGATTAAATCACAATTTAACTGAGGGGTATTTTAGATATTTTACCCACATTTCATATTTGCAAAAGTGAGACTGGGTCCTTATTTGCTATTTTTCAAATTTAGAATCCCAAATCATAATTTTATATATTTAAGGGTCTTTGTTTGTAATTTCTCCTATTGTTCTTAGAGATTTTTTTTTTTGAAAAAAGGGTAGTTGCACCGCATGGACATTCCTTGTGGGGGACCACTAAATTGTTTCCCATTTTTTGATGTTGGTGGATTCAAAAGTAGGCATATTTCTACCCCCATGATATGATATTGACGCCTTTGCGCGCCAAAATATTTTTCAACCCTCTACTCTTTTCTAGTTTTCTTTTCCTATATTTTAATAAACAAATGTATATATGCTCAAGTAATATAAAAAGTATAAGTTTAAATAACTTGAAGTATCTTTGAGCAGTTTGGACTTGAAACTAATTTTTATCAGATCGAGAACGTTAAGACTAAAACCTTCCTAATAAGTGCATTTCTCGGATTTAAATTTGTATTTTTCTTTTTATAAGAGTGAGACCCCTTACCATATCAACTAATGTGCATAAGTTTTGAACTTGATTAAAATGCTTGAATATGGTTCAATTCAACAATGGAATATGTAACAGTAGAAGGTCATTCCAACAACAGCATTGTTAATTATGTTTGGCTGAAAGTCCTGAATTTAAACCCAATATTTGTGTGTTTGAGAAAAATGGATTGTAATAAAAAAATATTGTCTATGTTCTTAATATAAGAACTAGTTGACTAATTTGAGTAGATTAAGAAAATAAGTTGAATTAGTTATTTATAATAAATATGTGTTATGATCTCTAAAAATATCCTTATTAATTATGTATATTAGTTAGAATTACTATTTAATGAAACATTTAACATGTGTAACTAATATAGAGAATACTTTAAACAATAGATAAATATGAATGATATAAACATATAGTGAATTAGGATTTTATATTTAAAATAAAATTTAATGTGAAACTAGTTTTATGTTAAAATTGAAAGTGATGTTTAATATTGATACAATAATAATTAAAAAAATGGAAATATAACAAGTTTGTGGTGTGAAACGTGGAGTACACGCTAGGAATAAGAAGGCACGAATTCTAACAACAGCTAACCTTTTCCCAATTAAAGCAGTAAAAAGGAATTAAAAATTCATAATTATATCATTCTTTCTTTCTTCTTCTTCTTCTTTTTTTTTTTTGGTTTTTCACATCCTTGAAAAAAATCCAAGATATGCCTTTTTTTTCCTTTTGAATTAGAAAAATAGATATTAACCACAAGATGTTACATGCAGAACTAAACGCGCAACCTCCCTCAAGTTTTTATGCAACTAGACTAGAAGGCCAAAACTAAAATTCCAAGTTATGATTCATTATGATAAGAGGATATATATATATATATATATCTCTCTCTCTCTCTCTCACACAGACACATATATATCAAAATATTAATGGTAAATCTATAACAATATTTCTTTCTATCTTCTCAAGATTACTGAATTATGATAAACTAGGTAGGCTCTATGTATTCAATAGAATAAAAAACAGAATCCAAAATTTAACCAGGAAGCTTATTACTTTCAATGAACAGTCTGAGGCTTTTCGTTGTATGAATGAGTTGAGGATTGATCATGCTTTGTCGTGTTTATATAGGATTCCTCATCACTTGCATGTGCTTCCTTGACTTACCACGCAGGATTTCTTGACTATATACGCACACACACATCCTTGAAATCTCCAATAATCAATCCCTTATGCCTCTCCTGAATCATTATTCTTAACTCCTTCATGTGCTTTGAAAATTGCTTCCTCCAATTGTGAATTGTGAGGGATAATGGAAAATTCAAATATATCCCTATTTGTGCACGTGATCTCTATTCCTTTTTTGTCTCTAGCTTCCTCCTTGTACTTGTATGTGTTTCACCAAAAATGAAAAGTTACAGTAGATACATTTAAAATTTATAAATTTATTATGAGACAATCAGTGTAACAATAAAAAGTTTGCAATATTTCAAATAATAGCAATTTACTTAAAATCTTATCAAAATATTAAAGTAAGACCGTGCTCATTTGTGTGGAGTTGACGGAGTGAATATTTGAAGCCAAAGATATTTACAACCTGTTTGAAATATTTTATAAACGGTTTTTAAATTACTATTTACAAAATATTCATTCAGGTATGGATATTATATTGATTTACATGAAACGTGTTTATAAGTGATTTCAAATATAATATGTCTTATGTTTTAGTCAACTAGATGGGATCTTTATTAATTGCCAAGATGGGGCCTTGGAACTGGTAGTTAGGGGCATGCATGCACAACACGCACATACAAAGGACAAACCCTAATAATTATTTTCTATATTATTAATATTTCTTGGGATGTCTCCAAATAAATAAATGAGAAAGGCTATTAAGTAGTGGTGGATAAAGATATACACCGTTGTGTGAAAAAGGGTAGCCCTATGGTTGACTATTAATCCTTCAATGTAAATAAATATATTTGATCCGTACGTCTTTCAGTTTATTGAGCAAAGGAAAAATAATTTAACGGAGAATTACTGATAGGGATTTAGATTTTAGTTCAATGAGAACACAAAGGTCAAACTAGCAGTGCGGTTTTCGAAGAGGGAGAGAATTCACATTTTAATACTCTTTTTATCCTAAATATAAGGCTCATTTATGATGTAAATTATACTACAAAATAGATTTTATATTACAATATAAATTACACTATAAAATAAGTATTATATTTAGAATAGGAGGAATAATTAAAAATATTGATCCTGCAGGCCTCCCAAAAAAATAGCTTTAATTTGATCTTATCATAAATAAATTGTATATAGATGCTTCATGCTGTCACGTTTATCCATACATATATTATTATACAATCGAGTGAGTTCTCAATATATGCTCATTTCAGGAGAAATTTTGAGAATATTTATATGTGGCATGTCTAGAAGATATTTAAAAATGAGTAGGGATTTTTTTTTTCAAATAATATAATACTAACATATATTTTCACACAACCACTAGTCGAAATACACACGTACATAAAATTGTTGAATTCTAGGAATCACCATGAAATTAATACATTTATACTTAGTTTTGGGAATGAATAAATTTCAATCAAGAATTATAATGCCACTCATCTTCCATAGTTTATAAAAGCATGTCTATCTTGTCATTTGAGAAGGAAATAGAGAATCTAACCCTGTTGTAATAGTTTATTTGTCTTTGTTAAGTTGTCATATCAAAGGAAAAAAATTAAAAGAATTAAAAAGTCAAAATTAATGTGAGCTTGAGAAAGTGTGGTGGGAGTTATAAATAGGTAAAGCATGTGCGATCCGACAAGGAGGAACATAGTCATGGGATTTAGGTTGGAGTAAGAAGACCAAATTAAAGCATCATAATGATTCATATGAGAGACTGTTATAGGTATGAATTAATGTCTCATTGACTAATTTGAATATATTAAAAAAATAAGTTAAGTTAGTTATTTGTAATAAATATATATTATTTTTTTAAAAAATATCTTCGCTAATTAAGTGTATTGGCCAGAGCTATTATTATTATAAGGACTAATTTGAAAAAAATACATAAATATAGGAGATAAAATAGATTGGGATCTTATATTTATGACCAAAATAAAAGTTAAATGAGATCTTATATTAAAAATCAGAAGTAGTGTGTGTGTCACTTGTCAACCAACCTACCCATGAATTTAATCATGGCGTAGTGGTCATCCAATTCAACTAACACAATCACTTCAAACACTTTCTCTTCTATTTTGTGTGACCAAAACAGGATTTCTCTCTAGTAGTTGACTTGGCTGCCTCAATCATTCCCACTTATCCATACACAATGTCCATTCTTCTCATTATCAAATTTGAAGCTGAATTTCCTTTTGTTAAATGTCTTGGTTCATCAACTGAGGAGCACAATTAACATCCATGAGTATAATATAAGACCCCAATCTATTTTGTAAATAACTGCTTTAATGACAATGCAACCTTCTACGCTTAGAAAAAGCTTTACATTCAAACATGATGTTGATATATTTGTGTGTGTGCACATGTTTAAATTGATTTTATTTTTTTTAAAAAAAGTAAGGATAATCTAAGTGATAGGGTTTTCATCCTCCAAGCAAGTAGTTAAAGGTTTGATTTCCAACTTTTACATATATATATATATATAGTAAACTTAATTAGATTTTAAAAATAATTAAAGGATAGTACTACCTTCGGTCCTTAATATAAGATTCTGTTTGACTTTTATTTTAGTTCTAAATATAAGACCCAAATCCACTTTGTCTCTCATATGTATGTATTTTTTTCCAAGATAGTCCTTCTAATAATTGTAATCTTAGCCAATATAGTTGATTAGTAAGGATATTTTAGGAAAAGCAATACCTATTTATTACAAATAACTAACTTAACTTCTTTGCTTAATTTCCTGAAATTAATCAACTGGGTTTTATAATTAGGACCGGAGGTAGTATAGTTAAAGAAAGATGAGTTGAAAGGAAATTCCTATAATTTTTCAGAAAGAAACTGGGCGCTATTATCAACAAAGATACTCCTAAAATTTGGAAAAGATGCCGCTCTTGTGTTGGTAATCTACAATTAATTAGATTAAACTCTCATACAGTATATCTCAAAAATATTGAACATAAATAAACAAGGTTGGATGCTACATACGGACTCTAACTTCTTAGTTAGATTTGTCCTATTCAGTGTTGTTTGTCTCAAGAATCAGACTAATAACAAACCTGCCGTCTAAGACAATATGATTGGTTTAGTTTATGTTTTGGTCAAGAGTGAGGGAACATGTAGCAGTTTTTGGGTCAAAATGTGTATATAATGACAGTGGTTCGACCGTTGAGACAAGAAAAACGAGGAAGCAACTACTGATATTTCAAATCTGGAGACACAAAAACCATATCAAATTCAAAGCAAATGGACCCCACTTGAGAAGATACCAAAATTCTAGTTTATTCCTGAAAGGATTAAAAAAGAACTAATCAATTTGCATCATCACCAACGTAATACTTAATAGTAAGCATGAGCGAGGAAAAAAATAATTAAACCTATAATATTTTATTGAAAGTGGGTCATGATAGATAGGGTGACAAAGGGTCTTCCATGTAAAGAAAAAGCTCAACTATAAAAATACTGAACTCAGTTTTGGTGGTTTGATAAGGTCAAAAAATGTTGATACTACATATCCTGCACAGATCCTATTGTAGTGTGGACCTATTTTGAATCTCAAGATTACTTTACATAATTTGAGGTATGAGCTTAAAAATAAATAAAGTGATAAAGCCAACTTTTACCCCAAAAATATTTATTGGATTTGGTATTATTTCTAAAGTTTTACCATCCATGAAATTAAGCATTAAAAGCAAAAAAAAAAAAAAAGGAAAAAGAAATGATTGATTGATTGGTTCCTGGTTGAGACAGACCGTGTTTTGATGAGATGATTGGGTTAAAAATATAATCATAATCTAATGTTAACATCATTGATTGTGATTGCCTTGATGCTTAAGCGAATTTTTTGGGTCCAGTCTCTATTATCCACAAAGTAAAAGCAATAGTCACTTAAGGCATTCACAATAATTTTCCTTCAATCCTAATTAACAACGCTTCAGGCCTGAGGGGAAAACTAATTAACAATACTTACAATCGTAATCTTTGGTAATTTTTATGATGCCATCTCCGGATTCTCTCATACGGGCTTGATCTACTTCTCCACGCGCCATCTTTCCCAGTCTGCTTAGTTTTCTTTCATCATCATAAGATAAGTTTGTGATTTTAATGCAAGTCCACGTCCATTATGTCAACAGTCAACATTTTTTCACTGTGGCATTTCCAACCTTCTCCCAATTACATAAAATTTTTCTGGAAAAATAACATAACATTGATACTGTAGTTCTACAGTACCGTCACAAAAATTATATACTCAGGCCCTGTTCATGCTTATGCTGTTTTTTTTTCCGAGTATAGGTGCATGGGTAGTTGTAAGCGCCATTTTTTATTTACTTTCCATTCTTTTTGCCCTTTTAAAGTTTTGTGTATCAACTCTCACACACACAAATTAATAAAGTAAATATGTATTTAATGTATGAAAAGTCGTAGCAAAGCAAAATTAAAAAACCCTGGGTATGGTGAGAGGGGCAATTTGGAGCATCTTTAATCATGATTTTGCCCCTAATCATACTTTTTTCAAGTACACTTTAATATTGTGCTCTTTATTTAGAGAGGTTACACGGCATGAATGGTACACATTGATATTGGCATGATGGCTTTGACTTGTGAGAAATCTCTATTGCCCAGTGGTCCCTTTCTCTCAAAAGAAATTCAGGCTATCCCTTCAATATTAGGCAGGCCCCTCTTGTCTCCTAGTCTTTTAACCTCTTGAAGCAAAGTGCACTAGATTGTTCCCAAAGATTCCCATACTAACAATGAAAATTTTTGAGTAGACACCAATATAGACCAAATTAATCATGAATACACATATAAATACATTATCAAGTAAGCTTTACTAAAGGGGAGAAAAACTTGTATGCCCATCCACAATTGATTTGATTAGTGAACTTCTTTTTAATTAAGAAGTTTGGTATTAAAGTCAAGGATTCAAATCTTCGAAATACAAAAGAAAGACAAATACTTTTAAGTAATGATAATATTGTAGAAATTATATATCTCCTTTTTTGCATAATAGAAAAAGAAAGATTTCCCTTCCCTTGTATCCAAACGCAACCTAAGAGAAGACAAGAAAAGCAGAAGGGATTCATAATAAAGGGGACAATGTAAGTGCTGAAGGACACTAGATTTCTCCGCACAACAAAAGAAGACAAATTTGTGGAGGTTCAAAAAGTGATACAAAGTGACATGCACACTATGTTATTATAATGAATGTGGGCCCTTGTGACCCCTTATTGCCACTCCATATAACAAACAAACAAACAAAGCATGGCCAACAGGCAACAAAGTGAATCCTGTTTGTCGCCCAAAGAGAGAGTGCATATATGACTTAACATATCCTCAAGAAATGACAATTCATGCAAACTGCTTTATCCATGGCCTCAATATCTTGTCCCACAAGAATCCCATGAGGTCCATTAACCCGAATGTGGGATTTTAGTTATTAAAATTATCCAGCAAAAGATAATGGAACACATTTTCATGCCACTATATGTCCACTTAAAAGCTCTCTCCACGAGAGACAAGCAATGAGCACTGAGCAGCACAAGCCCAGAAGTGGCTCTCAGGTTGAGAAGAGTATATTGAATATGGAAAATGGAAAGTCCTCCACTTCAGATGGAGAAACAAAAGTAAATCACAAACATCAACTAGGAACTAAACTCTGCAATTGCAATTAGGAATCATTCAACTACCCATCTTAACAGAGAAGAGGGCATGTAGCCTGTAGGAATACAAGTTACTGAACATGTTGAAAAATCGTGATCTATTCCTCAACATATGTGAAACCCCAAGGAAAATTTGAAAAAAGAAAAATTTAAAAGAATCATCCTTTTCAGCACAAGCATTCAAAGATCTATTAAATTGGTTCTGATGGGAGTTCTCTTTTCCTAGTCTTCCTGTGATTGTTCCATTAAAGATCCTTTTTAGCACAAGCCGTTGAAGATCTTCTAGCAGTATCTTCTGCTATTTGCCACTTCCTTACCTCCTCTCCCCTCCAACCAAACAAGATGCAGAAATACACTAACAGGCAGTAACAATAAATAAATTTGATTCTGAAAGCACAGACTAGATACACGCATCTTTATGATCCAAGTAACGTCTTGCAACAAAGCAAATATGTAAGATCAACTGACCAATGCAAGTGCATGTAAGAATACGTTCCCCAAATGAAATTACTAAACTTCGCAAGAGTCATTTTCTTCCATGCCAGTGTCTTATAAGCAACAGATGATCGTAAAAATGCAATTGCACGGTAAAGCCACCTTAGGCAACGTTTGGTACATTGGAAAATGTTTTCTAGAAAGGAAATGGGAAATGCACCTAGAAAGGAAAAGGGATAGATGTATTTCTCATTTCCTTTCTAGAAAACACTTTTCTACATAACATCGCATTAAGGGATGCAATCTATTTTCCCACAAGCACACTGCGGTTCATTTCATCAAAAACAAGTTTATAAGCCATTACATTCCATCCATTTTACTGCAACTTGCAAACAATGGTAAAGGAGGTTCTCCCTTCCCTCATTAATACACCCAATCAATGGAATGGCACATACTTGCTATTCTATTCCTTCATAAACCCAAGAGAATTATGCATCCAGAAACTGGAACGTCCTTTGATTCTATATAACAAGTATCTCAATCATTTAACTAAGATGTCTTTCTCAGATATATGTTCCGACGCAGACATAATGGAAATGACCTGCACAACCAATCATTCTTAGAATAATATTACAGATATGGACAGGATTGTGGAGGCCAATTCTTCATGTAAAAGATAGGTCTGCAATCTGAAACATCAGATATCTAGAGAAAAATCTATATATTTTTGTACCTTTGAAACAGAGACAAATTTGTTAAATTAAAATGTGTCAAGCAACTATGCTACGTTTATTATTTTTAATGGGAGTAAAAATACAGATGGGTTTTGGTACAATATGAAATGATATCTAACAGTAAGTTTGCATTCCTATCAAACACTAACACAATCAACAGTAATCCAAAGAAACTAAATGACATTAACAGATGGCCCACATTGGCAACTCACTACATGCAACCTTTTGAACAAATTCACCTCATAGTGAATAATATTCTATGAAAGATAAAAGACCACCACTCCATTTTAGGTCCAGTACCAAAAGAATAATATCCATTACAACTGACACTTCAGGAATGAACTCAAATAGAAAAAGGAGAGAAAGATTTGAAAACACTATTCTGAGAAGTAAATCAGTTGGCTCATTGAATGTGCTTAGGGATTTCACCTTTTCTTAAAAGGGAAAGAGAGTATTCTGCAGCATCAATGAGGTCAACAATGTTGTGCACTGACCGTTCCTCAGAACCCAGCAAAAAAATGGCACGTACCTCTGCCTTCTTAGCCATTCTTGCAGCTAAATTAAGTGGTAACTTTGGAGAGTTAAGGCTTCTCAGTATTTGGCGATACAATGAGAGAACCTTTCCTCTATTTCGGGCCAAATCCTCTGCTGTAGCCCATATCAAGCCCTTTGCCATCTTGCAGGACTGCAACCATAAATGAAAAGGAAACCAAAAGGGCGATGGGTCAGCAGCAGCAGCAGCAGCAGTGGTGGTAGTAGTTAGTAGTAGTAGTAGTAGTAGTAGTACTAGTACTAGCACTAACAATAACAATAATTCCAAATGCAGGGCCAGGAAGCGCAGAAACACAGACACTTCAACAAAAGAAAAATGCTTCACCATTTTTTCCTTCAAGAAGTGCTTCTCCGGGTGGGGGAATAACAAGGAAAGAAACTTTGTTGTGTTAGAAAAAATTGCATCTACTCATTTCAATTGGAAATGTTTCCTATGAAAAATGCAATCGTGAGGGCAGTTCAATAGGAAAAAAATAAAAGAGAGTGATGCTACCAAATATCAAAAGACGCCTACGGGCTGTAAAATTAGATAGCGGCAAATCAAGGTTGATCTCACAGAAAACTTAGTTAATCAGTAATTAGGCAATAAAAATTCTTTTTTCGTTTAAGTTGAGAAAATCAAGATTGAATTTGAATTAAGTAAAATAAACTTGAAATTAAACAAGTGAGAGTTACCAATTAAGAATTGCAAAAGACAAAAAGAACAACCTAGAGCCACTAATCCATTGTTGATCCTTAGATTTTATCCCCACTAGATTAATTATACTTAATTAGTTAATCTAGAGTATTAGTAGTTAAAAGTGCTTGTTGGTCCACTTATAACTCTACCTCAAGTAATTATGTAATCTCTCACACAATTATATAAGGCGTAATTTAATCCAATTTCACTCAAATTTGATTATGCGGAGCCTCTAGGAAGATGTCTATCCTAGGTACAAATTAGATCAAATCCAATTCCATATTACTTAATCCCACGGTCTATCTAAGATTCCCTTCGTCAAGGTCAATCCTAAACTCCCAAAACAAACTCAATGGTGGCCAAGCACTGAGCAGGTTAAAATTAAATACAAGATTGAGTAAACTAGAGTAAAGATTAAGCATAACCAAACAATGGGAATAATCTCTAAATTACAAACAACTTCGTAGTATCTAGGTTGCAAAATGAAATTAGCTACACATGACTAGTCAATTCAAATTCAGCAACAGTAATTCCGAAACAGGATGACATAATGGAATGGAAGAAGAATGTTAACAGTGGAATGAAAAATCTGAATACTGGAATGATGAAAGCGGAATGATTGTAAACCGGATAAGAACCCAAGTCTCCAGCAACTGTAGCTCCGTTCCAGCTCGACAATGCTTCCTTCCTACTAGAACCAGTCGGTCCAGAGAAGAAGAAGAAACGTCAATGAACCAGAGTCGGTCTCCAGCTAAGCTCCAGCAGAAGAACGGCGCACTCCCCTCTCCACAATCCGATCGGCGGCCTCAAGAGGAAGACGACGGCGTCTTCCCTCAGGTCCAGCGAATCATAAAATTACCCAGAACAGTGCGGCCCAGTCCCTCCCGCAGCCAGCTTCTCAGCCGATGATGAACAGTCCCTAGGTCTCCAAAGTGGTCTCCCCAGAACGCTGCCGTCCTTTGCTGTGGACTTCCCGAAAACTTCATTCTCCCAAACAGTGCGTTGTTCAGCAGCTTCAAACTCTCCTCCACGGTGTCGTTTCTGGCAATAATGAAAGAGGGGAGAAGTAAAGATAAAATAAATAAAAACTAAAAAGAAAATAAAATAAAATTAAAACTGAAATAATATAAGATAAATTTTTAAATTACCGATAACTACTTTTATTTATTTAAAACCAATTCATTTACAATGAAATCCCCAAATCATGCTCAAAATTAAATCTTCCAATTAACTCTTAGAAATCTACTAAAATGTATTGATAACGCTCCAAAAATCACTTAAATACAATAATATCTTTATGGATGTTTATATATCTCTCATTATCTCCTATAATCTCTAATATATCTTATTATCTCTATATCCCACAATTATCTCCTATTATTATATAATCTGAAATAAAAGCCATGTATCATGTATTTAGGAACTCTTGAATAGAATGAGAAATACTCTCTCTTCTTCTATATTATTTTTCTCTATTTCTTCTTTATTTATAACACTTAAAATATTCTTTAAATATATTAAAAATAAAGAGTTATCTGAGAGCGTAGCCAATGCAGCATTATTGAATTCTAATTCATCATGTTAGGATGAATTATTTAAAGAGAAGGGAGCATCAGCTGCGCCATTGTCGTTAACCAAGTCATTCTGATTTAGAAAGAAAAAATCTGTTAACTTTGGTAACTTCTAGCTATACCGGAAAGCATCACATCAAAGTAAAAAATAACCAACAAAATTTAGCATTTAAAATTCACCAACGTTGCATAAGTTACCAACCTTTTACTACCATTATTTGGAATTATTAGGGAAGTAGACAAATTCCAATGCTGAAGCATAACACGAACTAAATTATTAAACATCCAAACTGAATTCCCACTAAGAGAGTACCTCAATATTGCTTCTACTAAAAAAATATGCTTATGCATAGTATGAAAAAAAAATGCTAGTATTAAGAAGGCTTTGATGAAACATGACTGGATTCACATTAATCGGATCCTTGAAAAAATTGTTATATTAAAAATAGGGGGGGGGGGGGGACCAGAGACCCAAGACACTTGGCGAAGTAGTAAGGGTGAGATGAAGCATAAATAGCAACCTAAATTCAAATCTGTTGTAAATTAGTTACGTGGGACTGCACAATAATTTTTTTTTTAAGAAAAGGGAGATATGAGAATATCACAATCTCAATATCTAGCTGCTAAATGAGAAGAATATGTGAATTTAACGAGGCATTAATTCGACCCTTGCCTTTAACAAGCATCAGTTTATAATAGTTTATTATTATAGCCTAAAAATATATATTTAAGGGATTAAACCTAAATGGGGTTTCTCCCTTCATATGGCAGGGTCGACAAATTTACAAGTAATGATTCGAATTTTCAGCTAATAACAAATACAAAACTGATATATATGACAAAGCATTCTATGATCTGCATGTCGTGACCTAAGCCCCCTTGAATGAAAGTGAATGTTCAGGAAAGTTCAGCTTCTGGCGTGATTGTTCTTCGCCTCTGAGTCAAGTTTGTGGTTGAATATTCACTATCACCATCAGAAGATCCAACACTTGAGACCGATGAAGCCGGGTTGATTGAGCCTGTTGCTGGATCGGGTCTCGGCGTTTGATTTCTGAATGCCTGGGAAGTAGCACTAGGGTTTTGTGTTTCTGTTCCTCCAGATGCTGCATGTCCCTGAGCTTCTTCAGCAAGACGCTTCAGAAGGTTCATGACTGTGGGAAGAAACTTGGATGATATAGACAGTAGTCCAGGCAGCTGCAACAAAATAAACAAGTTACGCAGATTTCAGCATCTTCCACCAGGCCCAAACAAATCCATTTTGAGCTCCTAGTTAAACAGTATGGACCCTAATCATCTGAGAAGAACAGGATGTAACCCGTATAAAACAGTTCAAGTAAGAGCAAAAAGCCCGATGGTAATTTGTAAGTCATTCACTTTCTAGTTGGCAGGAGAAAAAAGTGCATCCAACTGGTGATGAAGGTATTTAAAACAGAGGTCACTTGTACTCACAGCACCATGTCGAAACTCTCCTGCAATGTCCATCTGCACCCATAAGGCCTTTCCAAGTAGATAAGCCACAAAAATTACCATCAGGTAGAAAGGATTTCTGTTTCAGATAGAAAAGTCAGTGAATATAACCATAAGTTTACAAGTAGTTAACCACAAAAAACATTTTGGAAAGTGATATTTACTTTAGAAGCAGCATAAATTCATTAAAACCAAGCACAATCATAGCCAGTATAGCCCATGGTGGTGGTAGCCAATTGTTACTCTGCTTGTAAGCCTCCTGAACTCACACAAGAAATTTAAACAAAAATGAATAACAGTTTCGTTACTGTGCCTGGATTACTACCTAGGTAAATAGAGAAAAGAATGATGACCAGTATTTTGTAATAAACTGCAAGGGGAAAAAAACAAGAGGACAAAGAATACCAAGAATTAGTATCTACGAGCAAACAAGATGGATATAAGTCTAGGAAGCCAGAAAAACTATTGAAACACACGCACAAACTGAGTTTATCTATGGAAATGGACCCATTGAAGTACAAAAAATCCCGGCAAAAACAGCAACTAGGTGCAGAAGAATGGAAACCCAGAAATAGAGATAAAATGATCAACATGTCTGACTAGTATTCATCCCTATTCCCCTTACAACTTTGAGATCACTTCTGATAAGAAGGCCTTTGAGAAATCTCCACAAGCCCAAACAAGTCATAGAAGTGACCGAGGTATGTGAGCTAAATCCATACACTAACCCTATAACGTTAGCTTTGTGGTTCAGTGCATTCAGAATAATAATTAAAAAAAAAAAAATCTTAGCGCTTTGCATGGGCCTCTCAAGCCATATTGGCAGCAATTAGTAGAAATCAGAAAAATGGAACCCCATTCCCAGATTTGAAATGCATAATAATCAAATTTTGCATCTGAAAATTCAGGCCCAATTTCATAGATGCTTCTTGTGCCTCGCCAAACATATGTGCAGGGATATGCATGCATAAAATTCACTACACAGAATGAAGCCGCCAACCCCAAAAAATTTGCATTGTATGTAGTCGTTACCGTCAAAGATCATAAATTCAAAACAAAGGTAAACTGAAATTTCATAAATTCTTGGAAAAACCATTTTTTCTGGAATTACAGATGGAATTCCATTGTTTTAAAAAAAAAAAAAATTGTGCACAGAAAAGCACAATCTAATGAACTACCTGTGCCGAAATAGCTTGGGTGACTGTATACTCAGTTTCTGCCTGGAACTGTCTCCACAAAGACTTGCACTGCACTGGAGTAATGAGTGTATCGCTTGGGGAAACCTATATTTGTAATAAATTCACATTTAATAATTTTGAGTTCATAATATCAAGGAAAACCACCTATATGCATTATATACTACCTCCTCCCATGAGCTAGCTGCTAGTGGGTCTGCAGAAGCTTCTCGACTTTTATTTCGTGAGGATGTAACAGCAACAGTTCCATCCAGGAGAGATGATTGAAGCACATTTTCTATCTGATCTGGCTTTTCATCCAACCGTATGGCAGCTATATCTGATAGAAGTTTGAGGGACTGATACATGACCCAAGAAGATATTTGTTCAGTTTGAAACCAATAACTTCAAAAAGTTCCCAAGTGCACCCAAACCAGTGAAATTAGCATTCAATAACGCTACATTACCGCAGAACGGGCATCTTTCGTGATAGCTCTAATATCTTCCTTCCCAGTCCAAACCCTTGGGAGGGAGTCATTGTCATGACTAAAAACTGTAGAGAACCTGAAGATAGTAGCAAAAAACAGTAAGCCTAAAACTAAAACTGTTAGGATTACTTTTAGAAAATTAGGAAAATACATGAAAAGGGAAAACATGCTTTTGTGGGTCAGAACTTTGATTTCCCATTTTGGAGATAGAAGTAGACAAATAGAGTTTGCTATAGGGTGACTATCGTCAAAAGCTACGAGAGGGTTGTTGTAAGAGCCGGAAAGTCACTTTTTGGGGTTCTATAAATCATCCCTTGTGGGTTCAGCAGGAGTGTCGAGAATTTGGAATTCAACTTGGCCCTTGGGGAAGGAGAGAACAAACCTCTCGAAAGTTGGCAAGCATAGTTGGTTGTAGTGTGTCCTAACTGTGTGTGGGGCTTTGTGTCTTTGTTTATTGTTTCTGTTTCTGTGGTGTAGTCTGAATTAGTAACCGTTGGCCTCCCTTCAATGTGTAACAGAGTAGTATTTGTTCTATGAATGTAATGAGTTTTTAGCTTTTGAGTGTATCTAGTAAAAATTTAGAGTTTCTGGGTTGGGTCCTATCAAAAACCAACAAACGAAAAAAAGAAGGGAAAAAATTATCCAAAACCGTCCTACTTAAATCCTATGAGAAACATGATTTATGACAGAAGAAAATTACAGAAACAGGAAAAGCCTCACTCTTAAACAAAGTTGATGGAAACAGAGCAGAGTGGATAATAACACATATTAACATTACAATGCCCTCAATTCTTTCCGCATGTCTAACAAAGAAAGCCTCTGAAAAATACATGAGCAGTACATAATAAAATCTAAATGCCAGAGCAACTATGTCCCATAATTAGAAGACAACTTCTGCTTGAAAAAAACCAACTCTCCACTCCAATCAAAGAAATTGGAGGGCTATAACACAACATGGAGATATGGAATCATGACTCAATTTAATCCTTACTAATGTCAAAACAATAATCATTCAATAATAACAGCTTAATCACCAAAGATTTAATAAAGCAGATTCCAAATGAACTAGCCAGAGGCGCTTTATAGTTACCTATCTTTCATGCGGATCAAAATCTTTCCAGCTTCTTCTCTTGCTTTCTTCTCTACCACTTTTCTTGCATAGTCCCTCAAGTTCTGTTCCATTCTGTCAACTGATTCTTGATCCAATTCAAAACCACTAATAGCAGCTAAAAATTCTGATATAGCAGCTTCAGTCTCACGTTTCAGAAGTTTTCTAATTGAAAGCCAGGTGTCCTTTCCACCTGCTTCCAAGAGGGACTCCACGGGCTCAGCCAAGGCTTTAGCTAGTTGTTCCTGGAAGAGATACATATCTTTTAGCAGTTGATGTGTTGATATTACAAGCACCACTTAAACATCACCAGGCACAAACATTTAATTTCCATTTCAGTAACAGCAGTAGTCATTACCTCAGAGTTAGTCATGATCCCTGATATTTCTTCACTTTGCACAGACACAGCATGCGCATCCACGTCACGACGAAGCTTTTCTCGCACTTTTGAAGCATCCCAGTTAGCCTGCTGTACAGCAGCATCTGAAAAGCGTAACACGTTAATTTCCCAAAAAAAAAAAAAAAAAGCATACAAATATCTTAGTGATTGATGTTCTATATATATGAAGATAGATATTGAAAATCGGAGTATCGAACCAATTTGTCTGTCTAGAAAAAACCATGAACAATTTAATATGCATCAAACCTTTTCTTATCACCATGTAATATATAGATCTCACATATAGAACAAATATTTTTCCATCAATATAATATATGAAACTGAATCCTCAGAAGAACTTATTCTCTTTGGTTTTCCTCTTTCTTTGACCATAAAAACCTGCATTTAAATTCATTGGATCTGACGGCTGAAAGAAATACGATGCATGCTTGATAGATTGTGACTATTTGGTCTCCATACAGGGTAACTGGGGGCTTGCGAACATGTATGCTCATACAAATCAGGTTTAATCTCACAACAGTAGTCATTCCATGCAAAATTAACTAGCAAAGGTAAGAATTACAGGCAGAAATATAAGTAGAGAAGCAATCATGCACAGACGCTGTTATGTAATTGTAATAAAAGAGGGTTGGGTAGGGGTTAGTCAATGAAAATTATTGAGTCCTTGAGTATATAAATAAAGGGCCTGGGTAGTTTGTAATAAAGTGTGTGATGAGTTGAATGGAGTCCGTGCTTCTCTAACACCCCCCCAACCAAAAAAAAAACCCTCCCTCTCGTTCCCTATCTTTCGTCCCTTCTCTCTATCTCTCTCTCTCTTTCCCAATGACAAATACACATCAGACACCCAAACGGTCAGCTCATCAGAAAACGCGTCCATAGAAAAATACGGGGGAAATGTATCTACTAAGAAGAAAAATCCTGTCCAGGATTACCAGCAGACCCTTGGTCAAACTCAAGCATGCTAGATTGAATCCCAGTACGAACAGATGCAGCAAAGCCTTCTCCACTTTTTAGTGACTGCTCCAATTTAGTCTTGAAATTTTCAACAGCTTTAGCACGTAGATGCCCCAGCATTGTTGTATAAGCAGGGAACACATGCTGAGAAGTTTTACACAAAAAAGGGAACATGTTAACCACAAAGATATATAAAATAAAATAATGAAAGGACTTATTTTCACAATTGATGCACAGAGACGCGTGTGCAGTCAAGGAATTCCCTTCAAAGCCATTTCAGGATGATTGGGAGTTTAACAATACATCAAAACACAATTACCAATTGATACAAGTCTTAGAAAGCCCCTCATCAGTTTATTAAGTGATGAGGTCTATAGAATATTTAATTAAGATAAAATTAGCCTTTGGAAGGTAACTAAGCTTAATGAGGTCTGGCCCGAAAACAAGTCTCCACAAGGCCAAGGCTTTTACTTGAAGAAGAAACAGATTAAAGAATCAGAGATAGAGCCTTAAATACGCATGCACAGAAGGAGGGAGATTGAAAGCCAGGCTCAAACATTTTAATTATACATAAACTTTTGAACCCTAAAGATTTGAACCAATGATCATACAAAACTCCTCCAAACAAAAGTAGACCCAATAAACAAAACATATGAGCTGCAACTGAGGCTCACTGTGTCGAAACGTGAAAGGATGAAGGTACCCACAAAACTTAAAAGTTCAATAAGCTGAACTATTGGAATGTTGATCAAAATAACAGCCACGTGCCCTACACCTTCATTGAATCAAAATAACATTTGCCAGTTTACTTGACTTAGGATAACCAAAGACGTCTCAGTTGATGCCTAAAGCCCTTCACTATTGCATAAGAATTCAGCCGCAAAATAAAAAAAAAAGTAAATAGAGTAAGAAAGCCATATTATGATTTTGTAAGAACATGCAGTCTTACATCCAACGCCTTTGACTCCAATTGCTTACGTTTTGCATTTCTCACACCTTCATCAAAGTAGATTGCCTCCATATCGTATCTGGTGAGAATATAGCATTACTACATGCAATTATATAAACGAAGAAAAATTCTAAACCTTAGAACAAAGTATAACTATGACACTGCCCACAAATAGTGTTACAATGAAAGTCACATGCAAATCAACTTCGAAGGACAAAAAGAACAAAGAACCATCAGTCAATCTCCTGGGTTAGATACTTCTCGAGAGATGTAGATTCAAATCTGAGTTTTGCCAACCAGCTGCAAAGGCCCTGGTCAATCCTCACCATATAGTGGAGCTACGTAAACTTCCTCTTTGGTCCAAATTACTTCTCAGTTCTATTTATTTATTTTTAACTCAAATTGCATAACATATCATATAAATGCCGGACCAAAAGCATATTATGGATGAAAATACTACAATTTACAAGCAACTGGAGCTTACCGAGAAAGGTAGGCATCTATAATTGAGCTCAGCTTCTTTCCAAAACCTTGCACTGGACCTAGTTGAACAGCTTCTTCCAATGCCAACCAACCCTAGGTAAAATCCCATTTGTCAATAACTTAATTTCAAATCTAATTTATTCACCTAAGAATAGTGAGGTATAGAAAAAGCACCTCATCAGAGAGCAAGTGGCTAAGCATCTCATTTGCAATCTCTTCGCAACGAACAGTGGCAACCATTACCTGTTAAATTAATTAGCAAACTTCAACGAATACCAAACTTTTTTATCCATCCAAACAATAAGATTTTAAGGAACCTTGTGAGCAGGAAGATCAAGATCCTTGTTCTCTCGGATGATTTTCCATATCTGCTGTGCACTAAAAGAAAATCCAGAAGCAGGCACAACATTGCACCGATCACCAGCAAGACCTCCAGGAGATATAGAATGGTAGAACCGCTGCCTTAATTGAGCAACCTGTGCGAAGAGTAAGGATAAATCTACACAGTAGCCAAGATGAAGAAAAGAACAATAGAAAAATTCAAATACAGAGCATCTAAAATTTTGTTATTATAGACATGGCAGGGTCTGACAATGACACAGAAGATGCATTATAAAGATAAGCCAGGCCTAAATGTATAATTAAAATTGATGCAATAGTTCCATAAAACGGTACCTCCTCTTTGAATTTCTCCTCCTTGTCTTCATAGCTTGATAAAGCAGTAACCTCCACCTTTATTATATGTTAAAAAAAATAATAATTATATCCAATAATAAGCTAAAGCTTCATTTTGAGAAATAAAACGAGCCACAACAGAGACACATGGAATAGGGACATGGATCCCATCTTACATTAAAAAATTCACTGAGAGGAGTATCTTTATGTGCTTCAGGCTTCCGTACTGCATCCCATATCTGAGGATTTTGTATTGCTTATATTTGCTTCTGAGGAAGATGAAACGAAAAAGAAAAAGAAAAACCCACAAATGAGAAGGAAATAACATGTAACCTTTTGGATATCTTCTCTTAAAATAGGCTCCAGATTTTCCAATGGGGTCTGCATAATAACCAGTGAGTCAGTAAAATGGTAGGCATAAAATAACATAACGACTACACTTTCAAGAAAGGATTGTGTTGCAGACCCTTGTTTTGTCACGTATAACAAACAGCAATGTTGTCTTGCGGGGACTGAATAAACGCATCATGACCTACATATAATAAAAGGACCAAAATGTGAAACTCAATTAATGAATATCAACCACAGAGAGTGATATGGCTGTAAACAACCTGAAAGACAGTTTTCAGAAGAGGTTTGTTGGCTGCTTGTTCTCGACCAATATCATGACACCACCTGTGGATAAAATGAAGTCCTCATGAAACATCCAAAATGAATTTAAGCATGCATGACTTGGGTAAGATCCAATAATCATTGAACTAGAACTCTTTTAGCATGTGGTTAAATCTGACAATTGATTTGAACAAACGGAAAAAGGAGATTCTAAAGGATATGAAAAGACTACTGCGCATGTCCTTGTGTATCTGTAATCATTAAACTTCCAAACAACCTTTACTTCCACATTGTTCGTCCAGAAAAGCACTACTTTAATATTCCAACTTATACTCCCTAACATTTAATGTCACTAATCTTAAAGTTTCAAGTAGATGGGTTATATAAACAACATTGTTTATATAGGAACAGACATGACATAAAACAAGAAGTTAGGAAGGACATTGGCGATTATACCACTCTGTCACAATAAAAACAGGATGTATCAAGAGTTCATAGCGCATATAAACAAACAATCTCTTACAACACAATAGTGCAGAAGCTATTTAATATCTCAAGAACTATGCACAAACAAGTCGGGTGTGAATAGTTTTGCAAGAAAACTTCACAAGTATCTAACAACAGCCAATGCCCAGCTTTCAATATCACCTTTGGATTCAGCCCCGTTCAATTAAATATAAAGCATCACATCCAGGCTGAGAAACTTACATGTTTATCAGAACAACATCTGCTATTGCCAAAGCAAAAAGAGCACTCTGTTTCTCAAAGGCAGTATCATCCTGAGAGTTATATTTAAAACAAACAAGAATGTAAGTTATACCCCACACACACAACAGAGCCAACCGAGCAGAAAAAATGTGTACCACAACTGCCAATGCATTCATGCAAAAACATGAACGTGTTTGCAATAAAGCAACTAGGGCCTGGCCTTGAAGGGAACTAATAGCATAGATTCAGAAGTTCAACAGATATTATAAAGAATTTAAGACTAATCATGTGACAGATTGCCCCTGCCTACAAGCCCTTGTGTGAGCGGCATAAAATATTGGTTTAGAAATAAATCAGTAGGAGCAGGGGCAAAAAAAAAAAAGAAGAAGAAGAGGAAAAGGAAGAAATTTATTACCTCACCCCTCTCCCTTCCATCAGTACCCTCTAAATCCATGGCAATTGTGCATGGATCAATACCGACACACTTGGCTATCCAAATGCCCTTTGTTGTTTGAGACCTGCAAACGCCCAATATATTGTTATTACTGTCTTACGCTTTTAAACTTCAATACAATATGAAAACTAATAAGATGCATGAATGATGAGTTCTTTCATTTTCTGTTTTCTCTTTATACTCTCCTAATTTCCCCCCTTCCCTCCAAAAAGCATTGCTTAAGAGTCTTAAAAAAAAAACCAACCTTCCCCTGTATGCATCCATCTCCCTGAAATTTGTGCGAAAAAGATGATTCAGTAAGGTACTTTTTCCTGAACAGAAGAGCAATAGAAGTAAGAGATTAGATCTAACATTTAATATGAAAAGTGAACTTAATAAACTGCGTGCTGTAGACTGTTACTATGTCCCTTTCTTTGCCCTCCAATACCAGTTTCAATATCCATCTTACATTCCATTGATTGTAATTAATTATGCATAGTATTAAAAAATTTCGTGACCAATATTACTTTAACCTGCCAGTGACATCAATAAAATTCAACACCATCCCAAATTCTTGAAACAGTTTTGGTTTATGTGATGATGGTTTGTCAGTTAAATCGCCAACTTCAACCAGCATTACCTGACTCCAAGGACGAAACAGTTCCTTCCACAAACTCCACCCCAATTTAAAGGAAAAAAAATAACGGGGGCCCGAAGGAGCATCAAAAACAAAAATATTAAACCAAAAAGCTCTTTAGAGCTTATGTCTGTTCTACAGCAGGCCCATTTCCATAAGGTAAGACAGACTGTAAAAACCAGCCAACGGCCAGAGTAAGGGATTCTTCCTAGATTTGAGAGGATGGCTTATTCGGATCCACATAGTACAATTCGGGCAAACAATAGATTAGGTTCTCAAGAGATTGAATATTGCAGTACAGTAACTAAGCTAGAACAATGACAGCTATCGTTCACAAGTTTCCAGATATGCATAGAAGAAGGACAAGGAAAACACATAAGCAGGAGAGGAAGTTTAAAGCCGTTAATTCAAGCTCGCCAAGATTCAAGAATCCAACTCAAAACTCCTTAGAGGATTAACTCTATTGAGCTAAATCTAAATGACCAGTATTCAATTTCGAAGTTCAGAAACCCGTATCCACGCACTTAGCCACTTACCACTACTCTGGGGACCCATAACAGCGACTACCGCATAGGAAAGGCCACAGTCGGCGACCTTCGCTTTCTTCATGAAAGCGTCCAACCCAGCAACATTGAACACGCCGTCGCCGTCAATGAGTTGGGTAGCGCAACAATCTTCCTCCCCCATGGTTCACTGCTCACAGCAAGTGAAAACCGACTTCGCCGAATTAAAAACAGCGAGAAACCAAGTGAATTAGGAAGAATCAGAGCAAAATGAAAAGCTTGATCAAACTCAGTTCAGCGACAGGCGTCACCTTCTATTATGATGTGAGATGAAGATTTCTTCGCCTTGGGAGATTCTATACACAGTGTAGGTGAAGGAACTGGGCGCACGAGGAGAGCAGAGAGAGAGAGAGAGAGAGAGAGAGACGAGTCGTGATGTGTCTTCCCCCTGAGTAGGTTGGAACTCGGGACTCGAACCGATGACTAGTTCGGAACTTGAGAACTTTGTTTAAACCATTATTTTAATTGAAATTTTGATTGATGTTTTTCAGGCAATTAATAGAAATTTTAATTAAATTGTGTGTTTCTCTTATTTTAATATTAAAATAGGATATTAGAAACAGGGGGAAAAACTTAAGTTGATTTGCTTAAATTTATTACTATCTTCGGTTCTTAATATAAGACCTTATTTGACTTTTATTTTGATCCTAAATATAAGATCTCAATCTATTTTGTCTCTCATATTTATGTAACTTTTCCTAAGGTAGTCTTTCTAATAATGATAGTTCTAGCCAATATACTTGATTAGCAAGGATATTTTAGAAAAGACAACATCCATTTAATTATAAATAGCTAATTTAATTTCTTCTTTAATCTACTCAAATTAGTCAACTAGCTCTTATATTTAGAACCGGAGGTAGTATATCTAATTTTCAATCAAAAGGGTGTAATGGGGTTTCCAAACACTCCTAGTGACATGAGACTTTGCTATTGTTTTAATTTTCAGGCAAATGATATAATTTGCATTATTAATGCTAATATAATAAAATTCTAAAATTTTATCTATGCGAACTCTTGCTACTAAAAAAATCAAGCACTAAAATTTAATAAAAAAAATTTATAACTTAATAAATATAAATAAATGGACTTGAATTTTTTTTAAAACAATCGTAAAGACGTGAGGAGATATGATCATTTTAGTTATTTTATAAAAAAAAAAATCAAAATTTGCTTTTTTAAGAGCCAAAACTATTGCACTCTTAAATAATAGTTGTTACGTGTGATTGGAGAATGAATATAAAATTTTTATTTTTAGGTCACTTGCACTAAATTCATTTTAACAGAACAATTTTCAGGGCCCTTTTTGGTGATTTCTCTTTTAACAAAACAATTTTGTTGAGCAGATTTTTTCTGGCCTGTTAAGATAAATGTAATAAGTATTTTGAATCATTTCATCCCGACACAATAACCGCAGTTTAAAGTAAAACCTGATGACCTGAAAATTTTGGTGGCAAGCAATTGTGCACATCATCAAGCATCATGAGTAATTAAAATAAAATTGCAATAGTGATGACCACTACGCATCATGGTCACTCGTTAGTTTACCCTTACCCTTGGTTTTTCTTTTTATAAATTACGCACAGCTGATACAAAAGTAGTTTTCACGGTTAAGAATAAAAAAGAGCAAAATCTTGTCAATGATGCCTAGTCCCAAAAGTCACGAAACAAACCTCAAATGCTTCATTGTTTATATTGCATGAAGATGTTTTGGCGTTAAATTAGCCTTTGAACTTGCATAAATCATTTCATTCTAGAAAGCACAAGCCCCCGGGGAACATCAGATTCGCGTTCTTTTTCTTTTCTGTTTTTTTGGGCCTGACAGGTTCGCATTATTGTACAAGTATCTTAAATACAGGCTTTAAAATTTGGCAGGAAGCCGCATTAAAAAAAAAAAAACCAGAAAAATGCCAAAGCATCTCTAGCGAATAATCAACTACAGTGTTTCTGAAACCCATGCTTGTAAAACAAGCTCTTGACATGTCCAATTCATTTGAACAAATGGGTTAATCCCGCGCATCACAAGCTCTTCCAAGAACTTCTGGGTATCATCAGAAAGAAATAACACGTTCAATAAGACTGCGTATAAGCCTTGTCCAGCATTCAGCTCCAGGCTGGTCGGAGGGCTAAGCAATAGCACAAATATGTCAAGTTTCTAAAGGTTTCAAGGTTTTCAAGCTATATAGAAACAATGATCTCACACTGCAAAGTAAACTCCCTACTATGTTAGGGCAATTTCTCACATTCTTCCCACTATTTCTAACCACAAACTGAAAAACCTGACATTTTCTTACGATTACCCCATCAACAATCTAATGCCATTGAGATGACCTAGCAAATAGTGGGGTAAGGCTCCCGTATATTGATAGATAATAGATATATAGAAGTTATCACATCACAACTGAATCAATCAGGTTTAAATTCTAAAATCTAAACCACTAAGAAAGGTCATTATGCAATTGCAAAGAGTGCGCAAAAATGACATAAAGATATCATTAGGAACTCGACGTAAAATAAGCAATTGAGGACAAAAAGACAAATCAAATAAAGGTCATTTACTCATGATCATCTATAAATAAGGATAACAAGCATTGACATCGAAAAACCCAGTACCATTAGATAACAAAATGATAGAAATAATACAAATATAAAGACATGATCAAAACCATGAACACCCAAAACTGCCTCGTCAAGAGATGAAGCCAACCCACAAAGGCACTGGAATTAGATGATGTGCCTGATCACTAATCTCCCTTCTTCCTGAAAGAACATCCTTCTGTTAACCGAGCTCGGCCACCCGTTGGCTGGCACAATACGGTCTGGCAATTTCCACAGACAACAACTGTTTGCGAGTGGCTAAATACGGTGGTTCTGCAGGCATAAAATGTTCTAGCTTTAAGACCAAATGTTCAAATCAAGCCTTTCTATTTTTTTCACACTCGCAAAAAGCAGAATAACAAACAATTCAACAGCAGGAAAATTCCACTTGAAAGATATTGATGTTTGAGTAACTTACATATTGAAGCAACCTTGACATTTGACGTCCTACATAGATTCATAATCAAAATCAGAAATAGAAAATAAGAGCAGCAATGATAACTACAGGCACCATTGAACTTAACGAGAGCACGTAAACTGCACACAAGATATATTTGGACTAAAAGTAATTCGATAAACAACATCGTGCCTGACTAAAGTGACTCCTTTTCCAAATAATAGGTCCTTAATTGACGAAGGAAATAATTACCATGAAGAATGAATTCGGAGACTGAACGAGACGTTTAAGCTTGTGCTTCCTCTTTTCGATCTCGGCCGGAGGATTCAGTAAATCGATATCGTTCTGGAGAACCTGAAAACGCCAATGACCACGTTATAACCGCCAAACAGGCATTCGAACGAGCACAGAAGATAAGAAGTCCATCCAATTGTAGAAAAGGAGCAAGAAGTAGATAAAGCACAAGCAACGAGGCCTACCATTGTTGATCTCTCGGCAAAGATCGCAAGCCCCAGAAACTCGAAGAGAATGCAAGGGTGCGACTGCGATAGTGGCGGTAGCTAATATGGAAGCAGCCGGCTTTCCCAGTTGCGGAATATATAAAGGAGAATGAAAATGGACGATGGCCGTTGGATAGTCTTAATAACTTAGATCTCAGCCTTACATCTGTTCGTCGTGAGTAGACCCAGCGTCTAGGGCAAACTGGCTAGAAGTTGGATGGACTTTTTGCCCCTTACGGAGAAATCATCAAATAAGTTTCAATATCTCATCTCAGTGATTTTTTTTGCGGAGGCAAATAATCTCATCTCATAGTTTATCATCTGCATATTTACTATTTACTATTTACTATTCGTGACTATTACTTGTCCTCATTTAAATTATTTTATTTTATTTTTAAATACATATCATGTTTTAAATTTCAAAATATAATTATTATTTGTTTTCAATAGTATGGGTACAGTGTTAATTAAATTGAAATGCAAAACAATACTGTATAGCATTAAATCTATATGTATAATACACTCGTGGAATTAGTACATAAGATCAGCCGCAGATACTCGATCGGGCTTCCTAATGGGCCATCACAGTTGCAAGCTAGGCCACGCTCCAGCTGAAATAAAAGTAGCCCGTAATGGAAGTCTAAGGACGAAGACAAGAAGCAAGATTCTCTACACTACAAGCAGCTTTCTGGGCGGACCCAAGAGGAGGCGGTGCCGGCGGCATTATTGCAGAAAGCCTGGGCTTCTTGTTCGTTGTAGGTCAGGTTGACATTCTCCAGCCTGAGCGAGTTGCAAGGTTGCTTCGAGCTGCAATCAAATTTCACAGCAACTTCTGAAGCCGATGTACCCCAAATCATTTTGTACTTCACATCCCTAATCTCGATCCCCGAAGCCTGCGCACACAGCCAAATTTACATCTTCATAAATTGCAGGTTTAATCCTGCTCATGATCTCGAACATATTCCTCTAATTTTTTTTTTTTTAAAGTGTCGAGAAACTAACCTGACGAGGGCAATTGAAGTTATCAGGGCAGTAATGTTGGTCGATTATGATGGGGTTTTGCACATCCTGCATGACTATGTTTTGGAAGACGATTCTCTGTACAAATCCATTGCTGGGCCTGCCCCATGACTTTATTCTCACCCCATTGGTAGTACCCGTCAGGTTAACCGCTTTAACCGTCACCCTCTGCACCCCAGGTTCGTTCAGCTCCCTCGCTAAACTTCCAATGCTGCAGAAATCATTAAGAGTCGCCTCATAATAACTAATTAGTTTCGTTAATCAATCAATAATCTCACTTCAAATATACCTAATTCCATGACCCGGTCCACAAGCTACGTGTTCAATCCTCAGGTCTGAGGTGCCTGGTCCGATGGAAACACAATCGTCGCCGGTGCGAATTTCGGAGTGGACGATGTTGACGTCCGATGACAACTGAACGTGAATGCCGTCGGTGTTGGGGCTGTTTCCCGGCGCCAACACCTTCACGTCTTTCACTCTAACTTTGCGGCACCCGTTGAAGACTATGTGGAACATTTGGCTGTTGAGGGAGGTCAAGCTCTTGATGTGAATGTTCTTGGAGTTGCTGAATCCTAATGTCTGCACACCCACGCCAAAACAAATAAACAACATCATTATATTTTCATCCTTCGTTATTTTATATATAACGTAACCTACCTTCATTTAATTGTTCTTTATGCAAGTAACTAACATGCACAGAATGTGGCTGTGTTATAATTTGTGAGCTTGAACCGTCAGCAACATGCCGTTAACAAGTCATTTAATATCTAATAAGAACAGTAAAACATAAATTTAATTATTAGAATACGAGTACTTATTTTAAAAAACAAGATTGTCGTTGCCGTTTTAGGTTTATTTTGTCATGAGGCAAAGAGGGGGAAAAAAAAAAGTGAGATTCTGTGAAGTTGAAAATATTGCAGACGGATACCACATGTGGAGAGGAGGAGGACAAATTATGATTGTCATTATTTGTCAGATGGCAGAGTTTCATGTCCCCTGTTTGGATGCCGAGAAAATCCATCAATGAGAGATTAATGTAGTAAATAATCCCTCGTTTGCTATTTGCTTCTTCAGCATCCCAAACGATTCCCTTCTCAGGGATCCCCGACCTGAAAAGACGGAATCGCTCCACTACGAACTCTCATTGGCCAGGGCATAAGTGTCAGGGTAGAAGACTAACCGTGGCTCCCGGAGGACAAATTCCGCCGGAGTTCTTGCAATCCCACAGGCGGGCACCTCGGCCGTCGAGCACTCCACCGTTGATGGAAACACCATCAACATGCTCAAACAGCAGCCAATACTCTTCTTCGATGCTCCGCAAGTCGTCGGAAGGAGCGAGGAGCGTGCCATCGATGGTTATAGAGATGTCGTTGTTGTGGCATTGCCCTCGGAAGCGAGCGTGTCCCACCCGGAACACTCCCCGCGGGACAAAGATAGTGGCAGGATAACGAGAACGGCATGCCTGAGACCATGCAGCGAGGAAGGCGTTGGTGGAGTCGAATTCGCCGGAGGGATGGGCTCCAAAAACTGACGACATTGAAGGTGGTGAGAGGTTTGGTGCAATAGGCGAAGGTGAAGAAGAAGAAGGAGAGAAGCACTGGTAATGGATGACGAAGAAGATAAGACGCAGTTTGTGGCATTTTGAGGCGTGAAGAAGAAAAAGAAGGAGAAGAGAAGGCCAAGGTGGCGGCAGTGGTGGTGGAGGAGAGTAGTGGAATGGAAGTTAAAGAGCAGAGTTAGAGAGGGAAACTACAGTATTTATAGCTGGAAGGGAGGGGTGAAGTGGAGAGAGTGGAGAGGTTATAGCTATTGGTGTAAGAATGATGCCCCACCACGTTTGATTAATTAATTATTGATTTTAATTAATTAAATGAAATGAAAGCAGAAGGCGAAGGAAAAGCCACACGCAACTTTGGAGTTATACTTCACGGAAGTGCCCTTTGCATGTTTGTCCTTTTGATAACACTCTCATAGTAATATAAGACCTAATTATTGAGTTAGTTTAGTCTTAAATATAATATCTATTTCTCATATTTATCAGTCTTCTCTAATTACCCTTATGGATACTTCATCAATCATAATCAAGTAAAAGAAGAAGAAGGGATATTTAAAAAGGATGATTATGATATTTTAGAAAAACCGTATCATATTTCTTTTAATTAACTAACTTAC